>NC_027207.2:620000-632500 GCF_000691945.2 Babesia microti strain RI
TCTATCGACGTATCAATGATGATATGGATTGGGCTACTTCGTAGTTTACAGACGGATATTCATAATGCTACGGGGAAAGTCCCCGCGTGGAAAGGCTTAAAGGGCACGGGAGTAACACCCGAGTACTGATTCCCTCAGGAAACCACACTCTTCACTAGAAATGTAGCCAACGATCAACGTATACATAATGGGGCTTATAAATCCATATCAAACAATTAAAACCTATGCCATCAAATTACATTACCTATGCAAAATTAGTGCCAGCTAAAACATTCGTATTCTGTAGAGTTGTGAGCTTGGAGTTCTCCGTATACAGACGGTTATACAACATATGGGGGGGAAGGTCTGAGATGTCACGTATTTATACCGAATGGTACACTCATGAAATGGGTGAATCACGAACCAGAAACGCTTGCATCAATAAATCTTTCTTGCAAATGAAATTATCGTGATAGACAAGCACTACGAGTCAAATCTCCAAGAATGATGAAACATTCAACTCAATTCAGACTATTACATAACCCTACAAAATACTTTAAAATAATTCAGCTGACCAATTACAATATCAACGACAACTACTAATTTATAAACTTGTATTATTTTCTATTTCATAAAATTACACGTGCTACTCTTGTCTCTACCATTATCTTGCTGCACTATTAATATGGGTATATTTGGCGAAATAAAAATTTAGATATTCATTCTGAGTGAAATGGGATCCCGTACATTGTAATTTGCTACATCGACTGCGTTTTTTAATCTTCGCAAATAATTTGATCCAATAGATTGAAATTTTCTTATAATCTCAAGGGATAATGAATCCAAATACTCATACAATGCATCATCATTCGATTTTACATTTTCAACCTTAATTAAGTGATATATTACTTTTTTCATTAAAAATACAATGTTTTCAAACATTTTAACTATATCTATAGGGTCAGATTCATATACAATATGAACTATTTGTTCATTACACTGATTCATTATTTTTAATTGTGTGTTATCCAGTTCAATGTTTTCATAACAGTATATCCAATTAGGCGGGGATGGGAATTTAATTTTCTCGCTAGTTGTAAATTCCAGATGGTATTTATCCACACTCCTTTGTTTTATCTCAAAGGGCGAAATCGAATGCTTATTAATCTAATATTAAAGTCAATTATTACATACCTTTGCCATAAGATGAGAATTAATAGCAGATGAGCATTTTGTAATAGCATACGCAAATGCATAATTAAGAAATGATCTTCTCATAGAATACTCTTTTAAAATGTTATTGCAATTGATATTATCTGCCTCCTTCACATCATTTTTAGAAGCTAATTGCAAAAATAAATTACCTTTAAGTACAGATTTTGAATAGTTATATTCCGAGATTAGAGATACCAACAGTGTATCTATGTTTGAAAAAATATATCCTTCAAACCATACATCAAATTTGATTTTAGTACGCAAATCGGAAATGATGGAAATCATATCACATAAATGAATAAGAGTATCGACAATTGAAAGAATTTTATAATCATGTAATTTAGTTATATCATTCGTGGATGCATAGTTACAGTTACTGACTCTTTTGTAAATATCCTTGAATCCCCAAATTAAATTATCATCATCAGAATACAATATTGGCAATTTATATTGACAAAATGAATTAATCGACGACAAAAGTGCCCTGTAGACATCTGAATTGTTGTAAAAATATTCATCAGATATTTTTAAAGATCTTAATATAGATAAGAAGTATGGGACTGTAAAGTTCTTCCAAAATTTAATAATATAAAGGGAAAGTAATGTATTGGTATTTGGGGTTATATAAGAATAGTATGATAGAGACATTGAAATATGGGCGAGTGCTTGGGTCATTGAATCTTGACTATCACACACTCCTGCAGACATATCCAAATCTTTATCATGGTTTATAGTAAATTTAGCTGATAAATTATCCAATAAACCTTCTACATATGACTTTGATGATGATTCAATTGCTTTATTTGACTGGTCATTTAATTCATTGTGTATTGTAGATGCTAATGTATCTAGCGATTTATCCAATAGTTCAATAGGTTTGCAATTAGAAACCACATAACACCTTAAAAGTATGCCAATTTCACTCAAACTTAGCAAATGAAAATCATCTGAAAATTCTCTAGTCAGCTCTTTAAATAAATGAGGGTCATAATGGTTAACATCAATAATACATTTTATACACGTCAAAAGATGATGTATATTTAATATATCCTTAACTTTCCTCAATTTATCGCCTAAAATTATGCAGATACTTACAAACCTGAATCCAATAACTCATGTGAGTGAATCTTTTATCGGAAGCATCTTTTAAAATACGAGGAAGACTTTCTAATGTATAAAAGATTGGATCTCCCAAAGTCGATGAATATTCGTGAGGAGGATTAATATCTGGAAATTTACCCCTTTTAGCAATCCTCTTCCTTCTTGCAGACGCTTTTATTGCTTTATACTCTCCTAAGTGCGCAATTTCGCAATAACGAACTGCTATAAATTTTGGTTTATTGACCAATCCCATCAATGTATTTAATGGCTGAAAATATTTTGTCTTGTTCTGGATAAATCTTGTACGCGCATAATTATTTTTAACTATCTTGTCCATAGCGCAGTCTGCACTACAAGGTATGGTTCTTGTATACTTGTGTACACTATTCTCCTTATTACAGAATTCATCTGCGACAATTGGCGAATTTCCTATAGCCAAAGGCAAAGTTCAGATGCAACACCTCGAAATTGCAAAAGATAGGAATTCTACAGCAACGATTTTATTCAATGGAAACAAATCATATGCAATTGGCACAGATTCCTTCGATACTTTCACGATCAGTCAAGACGGTTCGCCAATTATTTCAGTCAACACACTTGATAATATAACTTTAAATATGGAATCCTTATCCGCGAGGTCAATCTTATGATATTTAGAAATATTGATTTATATGGAGATTTTAAGATTTTAGGAACACCTCAATTTAAAACTGTAATAATTGAATCATTTTTTCAATCGCAAGTAAATGGATGGGTTTACTCAATCACAAACGCTCCAGTTGACAACAATATGATTACACAATGTGGAGGCCAATATATCCTCGGTGGGTTTGGTAAATTAGCAATGGTACAATATTTACTAATAAAGGGTGAAATATATAAAGTATTTACAGATATCCCTCCTCATAAATTACTCCGTATTAAAGCTAATGTTCATTTTATTGATAGATGGGTAATGCCGTTTTAATTTAGGCAGGAGAATCATGTTACTTAAAAATGGATATAGGTAAAGATGGATCCATGGAATACGTATGGACAGAAAGGTTTTAATAGTGTTCATTTAGGAATTATAATAGCGATAGTGCAATAAATATTTGTGGAGGTCCTACATAACTTAACTTAGGAACCCAGGGAGAATCCAAATTCAGTGTAAACGTGGTAAGATATTTGTTATAACATTAGGATGTTACAATTCCTCATACATCAAATTCAGTAAAATTGGGTATTTAATTAATTTTTAATTTAGCATTTGGAAGTACAGTACAACATGAAAATAAGATGGTACAATCGTGGGGAGTAATATATTATTTACGTAGATATCTATTGTAGAAATTATTATACGATGAAATACAGATCAAATCAGTTTAATGGTTCAATTTTAAATCGCCTTGTGCCTGCACGTAGTTTAGAACCGACGCCATCGCCTAAATCAAATAACACATAAACCATCTAAAACAACACAAACTCTTCCCAAATTTTGAGGTTCAATTGCTTCCACTCTCTATTTAAATAATACGATCAATACCTTAAATGCTTCTGAAACAGCTGATGCCATAATTGCTAAATGAAAATATACATGCCAACAAGAGTTATTGTAGTAGGCTGACTAGAAACTTGATGTTTTCCTGGGACATTTCTTAAAATCATAAGGGCTTCACCATGAGATAAATCTAACAAAGCTCTTCTTGCTTAAATCATCACATATTTACCATGTTGTCTTAAAGTTTGTAATTGAGACGATTCTACAATGATAGGTGAAATATCTAATTGAATAAATAGGCGTACTTTTGGGAAGTTGTTCTAATAAATCTAGCCACATGCTTTCCTGAATAATAAATATCAAATACCTCTCTTAACCACGATGTAACATCTAATTCAATTGTATTAGCATTAGAAATATTGAGCAATGCTTGAATAGACGATGAAGGAGTTCCAATTTTACATGAAAAAAGCCATGGAGGTACTAATGATGGATCTGTTTCAAGTATTTGCAGTGAATCTAAGTCAAATGTAGAATAATGTGGCAGATGGATGATGTTACATACTGTGTGGATCCGCTTGTGTCTCAACGATAGGTGAAAATTTGTAATTTTGATCTTTAGTTAAAAGTTCAAGTTGTTTTTCTATATGTGCCACTCGTTTTTCTAGTTTAAAATTTTCTGCAATTAATATTTAGCTATACCTTTGTCCGATAAATGTAAACGATCGTTCAATTCTTTGACTATAGTTAGGAGAGGATC
This sequence comes from Babesia microti strain RI, assembly GCF_000691945.2. NCBI lineage: Eukaryota > Apicomplexa > Aconoidasida > Piroplasmida > Babesiidae > Babesia > Babesia microti. The sequence goes on from NC_027207.2 coordinate 624,536, forward strand.
AAATTTTGTTAAAATAAAGTGTTCTAACACTTTATTTGTTGATTGAGAATTAATTTCCCCGCCCATCCACACCAAACATTTAACATCTATCAGGCATCAATAGGTAGTGTGTATGCAAAACACAACATTTATCTAGACTACAAGTGTTAGTTAACCATAAAAAATATAAGAAATAGGTTCCCGATGTTTATTATTTGAATATATATGATTTTAAACTAAAATATGTGATCTATTGAAGTATTGAATAAACTAGACATGTAAAATCTAGACCAATTTGTGAATATGTCTCACATATTTCTAATAACTTTGATATATTACTAGAATAGTCGACATTATTTTTATCTTCATTATTAGAATCGTCTCTTCTTTTGAAATTATAAGAGTTTTTTATGATATTTAATATGTCAATTATGATATCTATCGTGGCTTTAGAAATACTATCATCCAAACATCCAAATAAAGTTCTACATAAAATTATTCTTTACTTGTAAAAAATGACAAATTCATAAGTGTCCTTTAGTATAATATCGACACATGTGGAAAATACTCTAAGTATCAGTAATAAACTTACAAATGTAGATTATTTGGATCGATTTCAATACGTAGAATTTTGTCATTAATTGAGCTAGACCTTTTATTTATAAACATCCGTCTAACATCCATCTCAGATGTTATCTCGAGTTTTCGTAACAATCTATGTTTGGCTTAATACTTACGAAATATACTTGGTCAACCGTGTAATATCAGACTCTAATGCAAGCTCCTCGCACAAGGAATCATGCAAATTCTGCTTATTATTTTCTATCTATTTGTATAACAACCAACCTTTTGTTTAGCTTTAGACATAAACGGTACATTTTCAAAAAAATGATTAAGATTCTATGATTAAATGACAATTACATTAGAAAATGAAATTAAGTCAAATGCCCTGTCATATTCATAGCATTCTAGCGCGTAATCTATTTCACAAGGTAATGCTATTATCTATATTAATAAATTAAGCGTACCTTGATTATCAAATCGCTATTCTTAACTAAATTATTAATTGATCTATATTTGTGCAACCCGTCTGCTATATAATCGAAATATTTCTATGTAATATATGAAAAATACTCCAAAATTTGCTCCAATTTTAGAACACAAAATTTCTAAGAGATTGCATGTATTGTTCATTTCAGACGAAAAAAGTTTAATCTTTGAAATATCATTCTTATTTGAAATAGCTTCTTTATAATGAGCAGAAGCAATGTCATATAGGTTATTTCCACGATCTACCGATTCATTTTTAGCATTCTAAGAATTAATTATTATATTACAGTGTCAGATATAACATCATTGATACTCTTGTCTAGAAGATGCTCGATGGCAGATTTGATTACTCCAATATCAACATCCTCAGAAGATTTACACTATATTATGTACGATTAATGTACCTTATTCAATATTGATCGAGCAAATTCATCAAATGAATAAGAATATATAGATGGATTATCATCCATTGTGTGCCCACATTATCACTACTACAAAACTTTTACCCACATAATATGAAGGGTAAGACTAATTATTAATTCAAGTGTCTTCATTCTTTAATCGCATGATAAGAGGTCCTTCCATTTCTCATAGTATTATTTACGGTATTTTTGCAGGTATGGCACCTTTCATCCTACATCATTTAATTTAAATGTACACGCCTTATAATGTAGGATTTGCATTTTACTCTAGTTATGTCTGCTGGAGAGGAATAAAATTATTTATCTGCTCTACACAAGATATATCCATACAAAGTAGATGGAGATATTTAGAAAAGCAACAGTTATATACTCGTGAACTTGGGCATGACGTTGCCTCTTCTTACGTGTCTAACTTAGTATCTGAATACGATCCTACTGCACTTCGTCTCCCAGGCCAACAGTTGTAAGTTTTTATTTAACTTAGCGACTCAAAATTAAAATTTTAATCCTATGCATGTAAATAATATCACATAAGATCACTTATCTAATGATTTTTACAACTCTATACAACAGAAATTAATTGTATTCCAAAATCATTCGCGAAAATATATTCATTTATAAAATATCATAATGGTAGAGTGCCCATTAATAAAATCGATATATTGTTTATATATACTCATTACTGCGATTATACACTTCAATCATCACACTCCAATAATACTTGCTAGAAATACTCTAGTATTCCACATGGAATGTATTGATATTGGAATTATGAGATTGTCATACTTAAGATTTATCAATTCCCATATTAATCCTAGAACGAAAAGGTGAGGTGAATTTGATACGTTTAAATGGTGCGCAGAAAATAATAGAGCCGAGATCGGTATGGATGTCATTGGATACAAGAACGCATTCAATGATTTTGTTACAAAACCTCTATACACTACTTCTTCCCACCAAGCAGCCGTTACGCATGGACCAAAAGATCCAACTAGCATCGCTGCTACATCATTTCCAGTGGGATCGGTTAATGATGTCACAACATTATCCTAAATAAAACACTAAATTTACATCCATTTCTAGAGTGTGATTAATGTTTGATGAATAGTATGTTAAACTTGTAGTAATTAGATCCACGACATTAAATAATAATGTTGATATCATATAACCTAGAAATGATTTCGGCATCCATGCATCTTTAAAGTTCTGGGAGTACCATTTGCCTTCGGGGGGGAAGAATGGATTAAGCATTTTACTTAATATAATGGATCCTATAGATATCCATAAAATATGGCCGATAAAAACCTATATTAACTAAATGATCACTTGCAAAGAGCGACCCATTGCGGGACTTATATTAAATCCAGTTTCATTTAAAATGTGTAAAATCCTTTCAACGAAAACTGACACATGCCCTGATAGAACGTATACTGATATTAACAATCCTGTGACAGGCAATATCCTTTTCTTAATAGAAGGATCAAACTATATAAAATAAGCCCATACCTTTGTTGTTTTTTTGGTCATTTTTTCAATAAAACTATCCCAATCATTTGTTTTAATAAAATATAACATCCCGGTAATACTAGCTAAGGTGTCAAGCCCAATTGAATTAAATAAGCCTAAATTATTTGGTATTAATTGAAATGGGAATGCCATATAAAGATTTGAAAGGTAAAAGTTGTATATTAAATATGATATGATCAAGGATACAACTTGAGTCCTGTAAATGACTGAACTAATTATTTTGTATAATGAATTCCCAAGCTTATGAAATTGCGATATGGTCGATGTAAATAATTTATTCAGCTCTTTGGAGTCAGATTTTATATTTTTAATTGTGTTTGATAAGTAATAGTTATCATAAGTTGCATTTAATCTATTCCTTGTAGACAATGGAATATGGTTTGATAATATAGTTTCACCATTTGATGTGTTGATTCCATTCGATTTTATAGATAAATTGGTGCCTTTTAACGTTACAAGCGTGTCGATGTATGAATATTTAGCTTGGATTTTAGGGATATTGATGAATAAATTTAGATTTTTATATAATCGATGCTTAGGCAGGTCAGATTCTAAGGATAAATAATGACAAGTATGAATTTTACATTTGTTATGAGTGGATATTAGATGTACAGTGCCGATTATGAAGTGTAAAATTAAAAAATGCTGTATGCAACAAGGCATTATATTTGTTGGGTCAATAAGCAAACCTATCATTTGGAGTACCAGAAAAAAATTCCAGTATTTCCCTAATATTTTTATAGGACTCTTGAATGCATTCAGCATCAAGGGCGCTATGAATCACCGCGTTATTGTTAGTGACTATTATTACACACTTTAAATAACTATAATTCCCAAAATCATCGTTAGACTTTAGAAATCGTACCTTTTCCTGATCATTCAGATCCTGTAATAGCCATTTTGCCCTCAACTTATCATCTAAATTAAAATAGTAAGTACCTGGCCATCTATGGAATAGGGGAGTGTGGTGATTGTTGGTTGTCTGAATTATAGAGTTTGCTTTGGAATGCAAATCACAAGTTAATTTGGAAAGGTCTCCAAATCCTACATTTAGCTCGTTTTTAAACCCATTAGAAACATCCATTGTTAAAACGTCTTTATAGTCCGTTGAGTGCGCCAATTCATTACTGTTTCTTGATGGGATAAAATTGATTCTGCATCCAGTTTCTTGCCGAAATCTTTGTATAAGTAAGAAAGGCGATATTTCTGGGTCATAAATTACATTCCAATGTGAAAAATCCTTTGTTATATAATCATATAATTCTTCTAAATAAAATATATGTCCTGGTAGAACAATTATCTTCCCAATAACATTTATAAGTCTAATTTCTGGAATATCTCCATTACTTGTTTCATTTGAAAGTTTTGGTTCAAGCCAATAAAATAATTTTGCCATAGAATTTTCAAGTTCAGTAGATTCAGATTCCTTCGACTTATCACGTACTAAAAAAATGAGTTCTAAGACTTACATAAAGATGATTCTGTAATTGTAACATAACCTATATAAAAATCTTTACAAACCGGAATCATACACTGCAACTACTCCTGTGATCCCGTGGGTATTAATCTCGGACGGTGGTTGCAATGCTATGCATCCCTAAAGTTAATATATAGTAACCTTATTATCAACAAGTGTGAAGATATCAGTAGAGCATCTTAAATTGTGCTTATTAATGTCAACGGGATAGTTTAAAAAGGATTCAAATACATGCACAATTTGAAGCTTGTCACTTAACGTGGGAGCACGGATTGACTCCTTATAAATGGAATTATTAGGATAATATCTATTATAATTAGGCTCTTGTACAGTGTATAAATTAGAAATGTCACTTTTTATGGGAATTTGTGGAGTAGAGTTCTGGCATACATAGCTATGACCCATAACCTGGGTCTGCTTACACCATAATCATGTACCGCACGATTTAAAATTATTAAATGAACCAGACCCTGAACCTTCAGAACAACTAAAATAATTATCGCCAATTACCTTCCAAATAAAGGCTTATGTGTGTGAATTTTTTCACCAACTTTAATATTCTTCTTAGCTGAACCTGAACCGTGTGTTGTCTTAGATGAATTCTTCAATGATTCAGCCATTAAGAGGAAAGCCTGAGTGATGATTAGAATACCCTTTCCACATTAGTAGATTCTTTGGCAGATGATTCAATAAAGGTCATATTTTGACTGGTTGCATAATCTTTTGCCGTTTGAGATTTAACTTGGCGATTGGCTTCTACGTCAATCTTGTTGCCAACAAGCATTTTGGTGACACTGGGAGCAGCATATCTAAGTTCAATTGAACATACTTTTCAATGTCATCTAACCATTTTTTGACATTGTCAAATGACTCTTTGTTAGTAACATCATAAACAACAATAATCCCCTGAGCACCTTTATAATACGATGATGTTATGGTCCTAAATCGTTCCTGCCCAGCAGTGTCCCACTGCGGTTAGATCAGACTCACAATTTGAAGTTTAACAGATTTTTTATCAATATTTACGGTTTTAATCTTAAAATCTACACCTATTGTACTTAAGAAAGAATCGTTGAAAGTATCGTCCTATGATTAATTTGTGATTACCGAAAAACGAAGTAAAAGTGAAGATTTGCCGACTCCACTATCACCTATGATCAATATCTTGAATAGATAATCGCTAAATTAATGGTTGAATGACTTACTATTCACTCATCTTAATAAAACGAGGGGTATTAAGATGATATATTGGAATAAATACATTCCCTGTGTATATAAAATGAATGATGAGGAAAATCGCAAACACTGAACAAGTTGACTTAAAAGCACAGTAATAATATAATTTGAGAATGGATGCGCGAGTTTCAAAATTAATATGTGCTAAATATAGTGTTTGTGTATATATAGGTTCTGGATATGCCACACAACACATGGGTATGGGTTATGAAATGGTTAATGATGTTGACAATTCCACTGTAAAATCATTCGATCATTGCAAATGTAGCGCCACTATTTCTAAATTAGTTAAAAATGATAAGCGGATATCCAGAAAAGGCAAATATAAGGCCAGGATGTCTGATAAAACTTTATCGCATGAAACAGATCATTCTGACCATAATTTAAGTGATATATTCAGAAGGATTAAAATAGGAAATTACGTTAAATGCAATTCAAGGGTAATCTATTATTCATTCTAGATTTTAATGTTAGATTCCGATGTATCTTTTTTTGCTTTCATCCGTTCTATCAACATTTACGGTGCCTATTTTCTATAACATAGACGTTGAATCAGTTCTACTATTTGATAACAAATCGAATGATATTCTAGGACAAATAAATAATTTTGATATTCTTTTATTTCTCATATTTTTGCATCGGAACAGCGTTGAATCAAATAGTGGGATTCCTCCTCCTTGGAATATTACGTTATCTAACTGGATAGGTATTTTCCCTCTTATTTAGACATTAAACCTCCGAATAAAATCCACAAAATAGATTCTAATACTTCATTCCTTGATATATCTCAATTGATGATTAACGAATCACTTGAATCTATTTATATTTGGTCTTCCACAAGAAATTATTACGTTTCTAACATATCTCACCTTTACATTCTAGATTTTTTAATTCAAAATGTAACATTCATTCATTAATTCAGATGAAAGGGACTATTTTCAATCACAACAAACCAATAAAGGATTTACATATCGGCTCGTTTGATGACATTATAACATTATGCCCCAACACTTCTTATATACAAGCAATCGAAACGCTAATTAATTTTAACATTTATTTGGCTCCAATAATGGACTATGGCAAATTCTATGGCTTATTTTCCAGAAAAACGGCTGTAAAATACTTGATTAAATCACTAGATGATAGGGTATAAAATTCTAATTTAGACACCATTGGACTTTGATATTGGATTAAAGCATTTAATTGACAGGCATAAATTTGTAGATAGTAAAAACATGTTGCCAGGAGTATCAAAAAGTATAAATGATACATCGGTATTCGTGGTTGATGATGTTAATATATCACTACTACGAGCAATATCACTTTTAGCTAAAAATTACGCGAATAAATTGGTGCTTGTAGATCCTATCACGTAATTATCTTGCTAACTCAGATTTAAACTTGGTGGGATCGTAACACTAACCGATATCATCACTATCCTAACAACAACATATTAATAGTGCAGCAAGATAATGGTAGAGACAAGAGTAGCACGTGTAATTTTATGAAATAGAAAATAATACAAGTTTATAAATTAGTAGTTGTCGTTGATATTGTAATTGGTCAGCTGAATTATTTTAAAGTATTTTGTAGGGTTATGTAATAGTCTGAATTGAGTTGAATGTTTCATCATTCTTGGAGATTTGACTCGTAGTGCTTGTCTATCACGATAATTTCATTTGCAAGAAAGATTTATTGATGCAAGCGTTTCTGGTTCGTGATTCACCCATTTCATGAGTGTACCATTCGGTATAAATACGTGACATCTCAGACCTTCCCCCCCATATGTTGTATAACCGTCTGTATACGGAGAACTCCAAGCTCACAACTCTACAGAATACGAATGTTTTAGCTGGCACTAATTTTGCATAGGTAATGTAATTTGATGGCATAGGTTTTAATTGTTTGATATGGATTTATAAGCCCCATTATGTATACGTTGATCGTTGGCTACATTTCTAGTGAAGAGTGTGGTTTCCTGAGGGAATCAGTACTCGGGTGTTACTCCCGTGCCCTTTAAGCCTTTCCACGCGGGGACTTTCCCCGTAGCATTATGAATATCCGTCTGTAAACTACGAAGTAGCCCAATCCATATCATCATTGATACGTCGATAGAATAGAATTACATTTTCCGTGTAGCAGATGAAAGGCGTACAACTATTTTATGTATTTATTATAACCAACCAAGTGTGATGTTAGTAGTGGTGTGAATGTCCTAGTAACAATTGGCATAAATATAGTGTGATATTTATGTCACCCATACTAGTATTAGTA